>NC_088869.1:13347244-13370711 GCF_032884065.1 Artemia franciscana | reverse complement strand
GCCTGAAAAATTAAGTCAAGTGTGAATGCTTCATCCTTACCATGTGCAAACCTTTCCCTATTACGTAAGAACTAAAGAAATCATGAAAAAACACCTTAAAGAAAAAATATCTTGAAATGTCTTGAAAAATCGTCTCAAAGACCTATAGCAACCTTGCTCCTTCTAATGTTTGGTGACAAACCAGCTAATATGATTGAGGAATTTATTTACATTGGCTCTATCCTCTCAAATGACTGATCAATCCTGAAAGATCTAATGCACTGAATCGTCAAAGCCTCTGCAGTGGTGGGAAGACTAAGTGCCCTCTGGAAGTACCCCGTCTATCACTGTAGGACCAAGATATGCAACTACAATGCTTCGGTGGGTTCCGTGCTTTTTTGTGGAGCCAAAACCTGGCCAACCTCTCAGTCTGTTCTTAGCATTACCGTAAATATAGCCCAAACAATATATCTCCGCCACATTGAAGGACTACGCTGACACGGCTTTGTTAGCAACGAGAACGACTTGCTCCGTTCTTGACGAACACGGCAACCATGTACAATCAACAGTTAGAATCCGATCTAGATGGAAAAACCACTTTGAGAACAAAATAAATTTCACATTCCATTCCGACCAAGTTGTGTTATTCAGTTTCCCTGTTATCACTACTGACCCAAGCCCACCTCCCCTTCGCTTTGAAATTGAAGCAGCCATTAGAAATTTGAATGGCCCTGATAGAAAACAGCATAAACTTCTAGAAGTTCGTCGTGAACCCCTTGTTGATCTATATCATATAGCCACTGCAGCTGCCTAGGAGGTCAGGTCCCCACACCATGGTGTGAAGCTGCAACAGTCCCTCTCCATAAGAAAGGCTCAAAAGTAATATGTGACAACTAAAGACTCATAAGTCTGACCAGCCATTCTACTAAAATAATGATGAAAGTCATGCTATGGAGCATCCGAGCCATATGCTAAGCAGTCATTCCAGAACACCAAGTGGGTTTAAACCAAAAAAGTCAACGGTCGATAAGATTTTCACATCCCATTAGATCACGAAAAATATCTTGTGCGAGACCGCAGCATCTACCAGCTCTTCAAATATTTTAAACAGGCATTTGATATCGTTTGGCGAGGATTCTGGTATGGAGAGAATTAATTCCTCTTGACTTATGAGTCCCTATCATAAGGGACATAAACACAAAGTTCAAAAGCCATGTTACGACTGGAGAAGGCCATACGGAAAGCCTTGCAAAATCAAATGATATTCTAAAAGATTGCTTGCTATAACCAGAACTTTTCAATCTCTTCGTAACTGCAGTCCTTTTAGTAGCCCATAGCCCATCCGGTGCCCTCATAGAAGGGGTAATGATAGATAAGCTTGCCTATGCCGATTATCTACACCTAATATTTGAGTCTCCTGGTGATTTCCAGTCCTGGCTTGACATATTACGCACGACAACCAACCTCTTTGGGATGATCATGAATCCCTCGAAAACAATGACCATGGATTACTGGCATAAACGATATTCTCAGGTAAACTCCAGCTTCCACCTCGAACAAGAAAATATAGAGTGGGTTGATGAATAACCTACCTTAATAGCTTACTCACCTCCGATAATAACCACTTCAGTGATATCAAGAGACGTCTGACACTTGCAAATTCCAACTTAAAAAGTCTGATGTTCAGCTGGAGGAAAAAGAACTTATCAGCAACGCTTAAAGTGAGGCTGCTTTTTTCGGTTATCAGCCCTTTAGCTATTATGCCTGTGAATCCTGACTCTAAAAACAGATGATAAGTAACGTCTTGCTGCCTTCAAAACAAAATCACTCTGACATATTGCTGGAATCATATATCATGACAGAATTTTCATCATCAAGCTTCTCCGTAATCTCAAGGTCAAACTCACCATTCAGAAAGAACAGAACTGCGACAGCTTAGATAGCTAAGGCACATACAATTTATGGATGGCACTGGACTCGCAAAGATTACCTTTGATGGCCGGGCTAATGATTCCTGACCTAGTGGTGCCCCCCCCCCCCAAGAGATGAAAGGACAACTTCTCGTTGCTTAGCCTACCATATCTTTTCCACCTCGCAGAATATAGAAGTGCATACTGGAGCTACATAAATAGAATGGTGAAATAGAGTTGTAATTAAAAATATTCAAGGCTTCTTTACTTAATAGCTCACTCTTTACTTGTCGTTTTTTTACTATAAGCTGTTTGATCCAAGAGTCTCTTAGATATAAAGAAAAGCTACTACTCTCTGTTTCTCTCTCTCAAACACTTTTTTTAATGTTCCAAGTTTAATATTCGTAACACAATGCTTCAATAATGTTCCTAATCCCAGAAACTAAGTCCCATTCGGGTCTCTCGAAAACAGGCCTAGCCGTTCATAGCATGCTTCAAAACAGTTTTCTCGCGGCCATGCCAATTTGATTAAAAAAGATACGAATATGGAATCCGGGCACGTTTAAGACCTGACATCACAAAACTTGTTTTGCTTCATAAGCTAATAAGAAGGTGATGGGATAATCAGAAAATACGTCACAAGACTTGTTTTGTTAATAAGAATAAAATGGTAGCCTTGGATGTCTCTTCTTTTAGCTTTTGGCATGGATATGAAGGCGTGTCTATCAAATATACGGGTAGTAGATACTTCGAATAGAAGATGGCGTATGAGAGATGAATCTCTGATGTTTAAGTGGTATTTTGAAGTCTTACATTTATGGGTCAAAACTTCAACAGGTCTTGATAAATAGTTGCAGGTACTTGAGATTACCCCATATACCAGGTTTTAATATATGTCCTTCGCAGTGGAAATCAATGGACGGTAGATCTAATATATGAAAATTCGGGTGGGGGATATTTTTCACTTACTGTCCTTTTTATCAATAAAATACCAAAACAGGTTATATCTCCATAGAATTACTTGTAAACGGTATTTGCTTAATCTAGAGGGTGGGTTAAACTGTAGTTCTTATTTGGAAATTTGAATAAACTTCCACTGAAAATCAGGAGTGTTTAGCATACTTTTACATATCACATACTATTAATTGGAGAATTTGATTATAGCCTTGGGATTTCGGAAGGAGTTTAGAAATGTATTTTCAAGAAGTTGTAAGTTATCAATCTTTATGATAATTAAATTTAAAAAGTTACAATTTTTGTCTATTAAAAGTAATAAGTAATATTAAAACTTTAAGAAAACAGATATTATTCCATATATATGCCGCCTCCTTTTCATTACATCTCTCATCACGCTCAAGTTTTAAACACTTCAAAAAAAAGTCTCTCTTTAAGAATTTTGAATGAAGGTCTAACTTTAGTTTAAAGAGTGGGGTATCGAGGAGGAGGCAGCCCACATATAAACTTCTCAGGTCTTAGCGCTTCTCCTCACTTTCAGCTGAAAAAATAGTTTTTCTTAAAATTTAACTTCTGATTTTTTTCGAATAATATTCCGATAAATACCTCCTCATTCATGGTAATTACCCTAAGGAAGTTCCCCAACATAAAATTCTTCCCCCATGAACTTGCCATCATAAAAGTGTGTCATTGCTACAAATGCCCTCCCCCCCAAAAAAAGTTCACTATTCCGGATGAAAAATTCTTTTTCGCTTATTCTTCATATTCTTACAAAAAAGATACTAATTTTACTTTATTTCTGATCGTTTATTAATTCATTCCGAAAATTACTTCTATGTTAAAAACTTTTTCAAGATCCCTCCCCTCCATCGAGAAGTTTCTCGTAGATAATTCTTCATGTATTATTTATCATGAGGTGAATGAGCAAATTTGTATTTGAATTCACCCAAATTTCCCCGTGTAAAATTTCTGCTGAAAAGTCTACCGCCCCCCCCTGAAAACTTCCCTTCCAATGGAAAATCATCCCTGTAGAAAATAGCTCTCTTCCTAAGAATATACCACACTTTCAAAGAATCTGTCACAGTCTTTCCTCTCTGACAAATACACCCCCCTCCCAAAAAAAAACCGTACAAAATACGCCTTGTTGAAAATAATCACCGGCGAATCTCCCCCTGGAAAATACTCCCTCCCTTAGCAAGTTGGTCTCCAATCCCTTTCGACCTATAGTAAAGGACTAGAACACTGGTGGATCCTGGGGGCGGGACCCTTAACCCCCCGAGATTTCTCCCGTGCCCCCTTTTCTCTGTATGTTTCTTTTTTCACTCTTTTTCTTCATAAATTTGTCAATTTCGTCAATTTTTGGCACCTTTGTGACATTCAGCTTTCCCTATGATTTTGCTACTTGGCGTCCCTGTCACATTGACCCCCCCCCCATGATTTTGCTCTATAGCTAAAAGTCAAGTCTCTTAATTCACTTAGTTCAAGTTCCATTACTTTACGTGCTCTAAAATAGACAAGGCAATCAAATCGAAGATGATTACATGTTTCCATTAGACTCGCAAAAGCACAATGAAGAGTCAGCTTTCCCAATTCTATTTTAACAAGAGCTAAGAGCTCATATGGCACTCGTGACGAAGTTGGAAGAGCCAAGAGCCCATATAGTATGAGCTCTAGCAAAATTCTAAGAATCAATAGATTGATTTAAAAGGAAAATCAGAGGCTTACTGACGGTCGGGATTTAAAATAAGAGCTCTGAGACACGAGGTCCTTCTAAATATCAAAAATTCATTAAGGTCCAATCACCCACTCGTAAGTTAAAAACATCTCATTTTTTCTAATTTTTCCCCTCTCTTCAGCCCCTCTCCCATGTTGTAGAATCGGGGAACATTCTACAACATTATCAAGTCAATTTGTGCAGGTTCCTGACATACCAATTTTCATCGTCCTAGCACGTCCAGAAGCACCGAACTCGCTAAAGCACTGCAACCCCCTCCCCCTAACTCCCCCAAAGAGAGCTGATCCATTCCGGTTACATCAATCACGCATCTACGACATTTACTTATTCTACCCACCAAGTTACATTCTGATCCCTCCACTCTAAGGGTTTTCCAAGATTTTAGGCTTTCCCCTGCAGCTCCCTCTAATGTTACTGGATCCGATCGGGATATAAAATAAGAGCTCTGAGACACGATATCCTTCTAAAAATCGAATTTCATTAAGATCGGATTACCCATTATTAAGTTAAAACTACCTGATTTTTTCTAATTTTTCCAAATTAAAAACCCCCTGGTCCTTCAAAGAGAACGAATCTGTTCCGATTATGTCAATCACTTGTATCTATAACTTGTGCTTATTCTTCCCATCAAGTTTCATCCCGATCTCTCCACTCTAAATGTTTTTCAAGATTTCTGTTTGACAAGATTTCCGACCCTCTATGTCCCCAGATCCGACTCCAATTGAAAATGGAGCATTTGAGACATAAGATTCTTCTATATATCAAGTTTCATTAAGATCCGATCATCCATTCGTAAGATACCTCGATTTTCACGTTTTCCAAGAATACTTGTTTCTTCCTCCAACTCCCCCAATGTCACCGGATCTGATCGGGACTTAAAACAGGAGTTCTAAAGCACAAGATTACTCTAAATATCAGATTTTATTAAGATCTGATCATCCGTTCGTAAGTTACAAATACCTCATTTTTCTAGAATTTCCGAATCACACCCCCCCTCCCAACTCAACTAAAGAGAGCGGATGTGGTCCGGTTATCTTAATCTCGTATCTAGGATTTTTGCTTGTTCTTCCGACAAAGTTTCATCCTGATCTCTCCGCTTTAAGCGAGCTTTATCCAAGATTTTAGCCCCCCCCCCCAATGACACTGGTTCCAGTTAGGATGTAAAATAAGAGATCCCTGTTACGAGCTCCTTCTAAATATGAGATTTCATTAAGATCCGATTACTCCTTCGTAAGTTAAAAACACCTCATTTTTCCGATTTTTTATAATTAGCGCCCCTCCAACTCCCCCAAAGAGAGTGGATCCATTCTGGCTATATCAATCACGTATCTAGGACTTGTACTTATTTTCCCCACCAAGTTTCGTCCCGATCCATCCACTCTAAGCTTTTCCCCAGATTTTAGGCTCCCCCCCCCAATGTCACCGGATCCAGTCGGGATTTAAAACAAGAGCTCTAAGACACGATATCCATCAAAACATCAAATTTCATTAAGATATGATCACCCCTTCGTAAGTTAAAAATAACTCATTTTTCTAATTTTTCAGAATTAACCCTCGCCCCTAACTCCCCCAAGGAGAGCGTATCCGTTCCGGCTATGTCAATCATGTATCTAGGACTCGTGCTTATTTTTCTCACCAAGGTTCATCCCGATCCCTTCACTCTATGCGTCTTCCAAGATTTTAGGCCCCCCCCATTGTCACCGGATCAGGTCGGGATTTAAAATGAGAGCTCTGAGACAGGATATCCTCCCAAACCTCAAATTTTATTAAGATCAGATCACCTGTTCGTAAGTTAAAAATACTTCATTTTTTCAAATTTTTCCTATTTAACCGTTCAACCCACCCCCAGTCCCCGCAGAGGGTTGAATCGGGGAAACGACAATTTTTAATTTAATTTGGTCTGGGTCCTGATATGCCTGTGAAATTTCATCGCCCTAGCTTACCAGTAAGTGCCAAAACTAGCAAAACCGGGACAGACAGACCGACCGACAGAATTTGCGATCGCTATATGTAACTTGGTAGATACCAAGTGCCATAAAACTGAAGCAATCTTCTGTGCCCTGTAAAAAGGTTTTTAATCTGCTATTTGGGTAGATTTTTGATGCAGACATAAGATCGTCTTCATTTTTGAAAAAGTTAGCCGGTGATGGTCTAACATAATTTTTAAACTCATCAAACAATTTTGCACACAAAAACTCATAGTTTTACAGTCTATATGAAAGGGCTGAGATGCACTAAAGTCATTAAAGGAAGGACCCCAAAAATTTGCAATAATTTGTCGGAATAATCGGTATAATGGCTAAGATGTGCCAAATAGCTAATTCCATTCAAAGTAGGACTCATAACCCTCGGCCAATTTTGACGTTGACCATTTCTCCGTATCTTAACATACTTAATTCCAATGCTCTGAAATCCATTGGAAGCACTCCTGCGAGAGCGGTTATCACATGCGTTTGAGCTGTATTAAAGATGAAATAAAAAACAAGTTTATTTAACTGAAAGTGAGGAGCGACATTAAAACTTAACGAGAGCTAAGAGCTCATATGGCACTTGTGACGAAGCGAGGAGAGCTAAGAGCCAAGAGACCATATGGCATGAGCTCTAACAAAATTCTATGAATCAATAGATTGATTTAAAAAGGAAAATAAGAGGTTTAATGCCAGTCAGGATTTAAAATAAGAGCTCTGAGTCACGATTTCCTTCTAAATATCAATATTCATTAAGATCCGATCACCCAATAGTAAGTTATAAGTACCTAATTTTTTCTAATTTTTCCTCTCCCTTTAGCCCCCCAGATGGTCGAATCTGGGAAAACGACTTTATCAAGTCAAATTGTGCAGCTCCCTGACACACCTATCAATTTTCATCGTCCTAGCACGTCAAGAACCACCAAACTCGCCAAATCACTGAACCCCTCCCCCCAACTTCCCCAAAGAGAGCGAATCTAGTACGATTCTGTCAATCATGTATCAAGGACATTTGTTTATTCTATCCACCAAGCTTCATCCCGATTCCTCCACTCCAAGTGTTTTTCCAAAATTTCCCCCTCCAACTCCCCCCAATATCAAACGATCTGGTCGGGCTTTGAAATAAGAGCTCTTAGACATGAATTCTTTCTAAAAATCAAATTTCACTAAGATCCGATCATCTATTCGTAAGATAAAAATACCCCAATTTTCACGTTTTCCAAGAACTCCAGTTTCCCCCTTCAACTCCCCCCAACGTCACAGGATCTGGTCGGAATTTAAAATAAGAACTTTAAAGCACAAGATCCTTCTAAATATCCAATTCCATTAAGATCTGGTCACCCTTTCGTAAGTTACAAATACCTCAATTTTCAAAATTACTCCCCTCCAATTCCACCAAAGAGAGCAGATCCGGTCCGGTTATGTCAGTCACGGATTTTTGACAGGTTTTTATTCTTCCCATCCAGTTTCATCCTGATCTCACCGCTTTAAGTATTTTCTAAGATTTCCGCCCCCCCCCAATTACACTTGATCCGGTTGAGATTTAAAACAAAAGATCTGAGTTACGAGGTACTTCTAAATATGAAGTTTCATGAAGATCTGATCACTCCTTTGTAAGTTAAAAATACCTCATTTTTTTATTTTTCAGAAATACCCCCCCTCCCCCCAAACCATACCAAAGAGAGCGGATCCGTTCCGTTTATGTCAATCATGTATCTAGCACTGGTGTTTATTTTTCTCACCAAGTTTCATCCCGATCCCTCCACTCTAAGTGTTTTCCAAGTTTTAGGTTTTCCCCTTCCAACTCCCCCCCCCAATTTCACCAGATCCGGTCGTGATTTAAAATAAGAGCTCTAAGACACGATATCCTTCTAAACATCAAATTTCATTGAGATTCGATCACCCGTTCGTAAGTTAAAAATACCTCATTTTTTCTAATTTTTCAAAATTACCCCCCCCCCCCACCAACTACCCAAAGAGAGCAGATCCGTTCAGATTATGTCAATCATGTATCTGGGACTTGTGCTTATTTCCCCCCCCCCCTCAAGTTTCATCCCGATCCCTCCATTCTAAGTGTTTTCCAAGATTTTTGGTTTCCCCCTCCAAATCCCCCCAAGGTCATCAGATCCGGTCGGAATTTAAAATAAAAGCTCTGAGACACAATATCACTCCAAACATTGAATTTCATTAAGATCCCATCAACCATTCATAAGTTAAAAATACTTATTTTTTTTCTATTTTTTCCGAATTAACCAGCCCCCCACTCCCCCCAGATGGTCAAATTGGGGAAATAACTGTTTCTAATTTAAGCTGGTCCCGTCCCTGATACGCCTGCCAAATTTAATCGTCCTAGCTTACCTGGAAGTCCCTAAAGTAGCAAAACCGGGACCGACAGACAGTCAGACTGACAGAATTGGCGATTGCTATATGTCACTTGGTTACTATCAAGTGCCATAAAAAACCAAAATTATTAAACTAGGTTGATATACAAGTGATCAGATCTGTAACACATTCTTTGGTCGAGATTCCTTAGTGTACATCGCATGTTTGGGATTTGCGGACAAGTATAGCAGCACTAAAAAGTCAGTTCTCAAATTTTGTCTTTCAAAAGATATTGTACATATTCGGTACAAATTAAAGTTTACTAGATTTATTAATATAAGGCTCTTGGATAAGCACGACATCAGGGCATAAGTCGACTAGTGTTTTTTTTCTAGTTTTGCCACTACAGCATAACAATGTTATAAGTTAATTTATAGAAACTCTAAGTTATTCTTATACTTATTTACTTGAAACACGTTCTACATTCATGATACATAATCAATATTTTTTTCTCTGGATACAAGGTCTGAAATTTGGCAATGACACGTTTAAAAATCTCAAAAGTTGATGAAGAGCAAAGTGACCTTACTTGCAAGTTCAATCTATTTCATTGCAAATTCTGATTTATGTTCAATTGAAAACAGTTATGTGCTGATGACCTTACCAGATTTCAATTACTGCTCAGAAAAATACATTAAAGTGATTTGCGCTATGTACGAGAATAATACTGCTGCGGTTAAGGTAGGAAATGAGGTTAGCAACTGGTTTTGTATTAAATCAGGAGTTAAGCAGGGTTGTGTTCTATCCCCCTTTATATGGATCATTTTGATGGACTTCGTCTTAAGGAGCACAGGAAAGGCAATCGGAGACCATGGAATCAAATGGGGAGGAAGAACGCTCCTGGACTTAGATTATGCTGATGATTTAAGCATATTAGATGAAAGTGTGAGCAAAATGAATGAATTTTTAGAGGTTTTACGAGTTCAGGGTGCTAAAATAGGCTTAAAAATTAATGTTAAGAAGACTAAGTCACTAAGGTTAGGAATAAGTGAAGATGAACAGGTGACCTTAGGTAACGAAAAGATTGATCAGGTTGGGAGCTTCAGTTACCTTGGTAGTATTATTAGTAAAGATGGTGGGAGCAGTGAAGATGTTAAAAGTAGGATAGCTAAAGCTCAGGGTGTTTTTCACAGTTAAAAGTTAAAAGTTTGGAAGAATAGAAAGATAAGCCTACAAACCAAGATTAGAATATTGGAAGCTACAGTGATGACAGTGGTCAAATATGGCTCTGAAGCATGGACACTCCGAAAAGCAGATGAAAATTTACTAGATGTTTTCCAGAGAAATTGCCTACGGATTGTTCTGGGTACCCGGCTGACTGACCGTATTTCAAACAGTAGGTTGTACGAAAAGTGTGGTTCAATCCCGCTTTCTGGGGCTATAATGAAAGAAAGGTTGAGATGGCTAGGCCACGTTCTACGGATGAAGGATGACAGATTACCGAAGATTGTCCTTTTTGGCCAACCGTCTGGGGCTACACGGAAAGCAGGTCGTCCTTGTCTGGGTTGGGAGGATGTCATAAATAAGGATTTAAAGGAAATGGGAACTTCCTGGGAGGGTGTAAAGAGGGAGGCTTTAAATAGATTAGGTTGGAGGAGGAGCGTGCGTAGCTGTGTTGGCCTCAGGCGGCTTGGTGCTGCAGTGAGTTATTAGTAGTATTAGTAGTAGTAATTACTGCTCAAAATTTATTCTGAGGAAAACTTCATTAACGATTTTGACCCTTTGTGTATTCATTGTGTATTCACTCGAAATGCCCTAGATTCAGGTGGCTTAAAATGCCGACAGTTCCTGATGCCAACAGTTCAAACTGGTCACATGGGATATTAACATCATCCTAGTTTACAATGCCGACAGCCGAAACCTTCCACAGGGGAGGCCAAAATCATCCTGGGACAGCGTACTATGACATTATAAGTGATAGGCTTAACCAACGAAAAAGTTTGAAAAATAATTGTTTTCTGTGTTTCTTAATCAGAACACAAAAATAATTGTTTTAGAATTGTTTGCGTTCAAGTAAAGAAGCAATGTCGTATAAAATTGTGCCAACACAGAAAGCGAAACCAGGAGATTACAAATTCACCAGTTACTCCCATCACCCACCCGGTACCTTCTACTTTTTTCAGTTTTTACCCTGTCTAGGATGAAATGGCTCCCTCCCAGCACCGGCACCCGGAGTACACGGGTTTGGGGAGTGAGCAGCTCCTCGTCTCATTCCAAATTAGGGACTGAAACCAAAAATTTATCCAATCGTTAGCATTTTGAGCCGTGGGCATTTAGAGTCGTGAGCATTTTGAGTTATTGGCTTTTTTTCGCGGGCATTTTGAGTGTTAGCCTTTGAAATTACTAAAAGTACTTTAGCATAAGGAGCGAGGCACTGAGGAGGGGACGAACCCCCTCATATAAGTAATAATTCCCGGTTGTTTAAGTTTTGATTTTACTCCTTAGTTTCAATTGTATTTAGTCTGAACAGTCTGTGATAAAAATGTTAGTACAAAAGAAATTTTAAAACATAAGCATGTTGTACTTCTTCCAACTTTATATCCTCATTTGGTCTAACGATTCTAACCAAGGCTGTCTCCAAGATTTTCCTCTGAAGGGGGGTGGGGTCAAACGTTTGCTTTTGTGCACTTTTGTTGCATTTTTACAAGCCGAATGGTGATTTTGGGGGAAGGTTACTGTTTCTAAGTGAATGAAGGTTGCTCCTTCTACTCGCAATTTAACCCAGCTTCAATGTACCTGAGGCCTGTGCAGGTGCTCAACCTCCTCCTCCATGCCATCCTATTGAAAGCTTCACAATCTACTCCCTTTCTCGTCATAAGAAATGTTCTAGGTAATGTCTTCTGACCTCTTTTCACCTTGTTCAAAGACGACCTTCTTTTCGTTAAGCCCACGACGGACGGTCAAGTTAGTCCCTCCAAAATTACTGTGGTCGCAAAGTGACCGTACTACATCAAAACTAACTTTAAAATAAAAAATAAAACAAAATTTTTTTTATGAAATTAAATAGTAAAATTAAAATTCCAAACGAACAATACTGATTAGCAGTCAGAATATGTAACATCTTTTTGAAAAGCTGTTTCAAATACACTGGATCGTGGAAGTTTCCCTATATCTGTAGAATTCTGAAAAACTACGCTTTACTGAAAACGTAAAGCGACGCAACAAATAAGGATTTGCCTAGGCTCTGAAAATTCTTAAGCAGCCTGCAGAAGCTAAAAGATTAATTTATAAAGTCCTCAATAGTCTTTCACCGCCCATTAAATCATTAAATTTTGCTGCACAATTTTAATTCTCAAAACAACTTAAGCAACCATAGTTTTCAGTAAAGTGCTAGTTTTTAGAATCGTTAAAATATAGGGAAACTTCATTAGCTAGTTCAGTAAACTTATCAGAGATCGATTTAGTTGTAATCGTGCAAGCTAGGAATAATTTTTATCAGTGTTTCCTATATTCTAAACCCACTTATTTCAAATGTATACAAAATCAAAAAGTTGAACGTACCCACAATTTAAGGAATCTGTTACGTTTTAAAATAAGGACAAATAACGCTTTTGCCTCTTGGGAGTTCGAAGGAGAAAGCAGCACTACAACTATTTGCGGTGTGGTATTTATTTTCTTATTTCACTTTTTATTCTTTTTAAGATTGGTTTTATTGTTCATTATAATTCTTCTTTCGTTTTATTTTTTATTTTTGTTTGTTTATTTAACTGGTAAAATAGCTAGTTCTCCGTTACACTTAGTACACTAGCCGTACACTATTTCTGGTAAGTTAAGTTTTTCAAAACAAACTATTGAAATTTGTTCATAATTCGTCCTGGCCCCTAAACATGATTTTTTGGTTGGAGGGGGTGAAAACTTATGAAAAATAGGAAATTATATTGAATAAAGTAGGCAAAACTTCAACATTTCAGAGTAAACAGAGACTAAATTATAGTTTTCTACTTTTTCTTGTTGCTCAAGGGCATAATTTCGTCAGAATTATGGGGGAGGGGATAGTTATTTCCCCAAGTTAAGTAAAAATTGAAAAATGAGCCATATGGTACCATAAAGACAAAGGTATACTTAAGAAAACTGATTTGTTTCTATGGATGCTTGAATTATGTACGCCTACCTTAGTTTTGACAATATATTTGAAAACTAAATTTCAGCAGGGGCGGCAGGGGGGAACTTGTCCTCTGCCCCATACCAAATTACATCCCTGTTGCACCTATGAATTGTGCCTTCAAATCTACATCTTTACAAATGTATCTCCTATGTACACAAAGCAGCCCAGTATCTAACCTCTTGTTTACATTTTAAAGTTACGGGAAGCCGTAGATGTAATTTCACAAGGTCAACAAATTGATTTTAAAAAAGGAAGATGGTTTGTCGCCAAGCTTAATTGATGCTAAGTGTTCGGAGCTGGAGGAGATCTTTAACAAAGGTATCAGAGACTACGAGCAGCCAATTGATTATGCTGGTAGGGATACCCGTTACAAAATCTTGCTATGACACTCTATTCATGACGAGTATTCAACATCAGTGTGACAAATCAATGAAACCTATACGAACACGTATGCAAGAATTTGTTTCGGAGAGGGATGGGATGGTTAAAATAGGCAATTTAACGTTATAATGTTGCAAATTGTCGGGAGATTGGTTAAGTTGATGTTCTGGAAATACTTATAGGTTTTACGAGGGATTCGTTGCCAAGTGAGGTAGCTTAGTTTCTAAATTAAATATATAAAAACAAGTTTTTTTTTTCAAATAATAGTAAGGAGCAACATTAAAACTAAAAGCGAACATAATTTATTACGTGTATGAAGCAGATTGCCCCCTCCTCAACACCTTACTTCTTACGCTGAGATTTTGTAGTACTTTAAAAAAAGTCTCCTATTGTTCTAAATAGACGACCCTTGTGTTTTAGGAGTCGTACTTAAAGAATTGGGACACAATTCAAACTTTAACGTAGAGAGCGAGGTTTTGAGGAAGGGGCAATCCTCTTCATACACGTAATAATGTCTGTTCGTTTAAGTTTTACTGTTGCTCCTTAATTTCAGTAAAAAAAACTTGTTTTTTTATTTAATTTCTGATAGCTTTTGTCATAACAGGAAATCTGACCCCACCTACACGGAGAAGTCCCCCTCCGATGGGAATATCCTCTAGGTAAGTCAATCCCGGTGAAAATTTATCCCGGACAATTAGCCTTAACAACTCAACACGTAAGATTAAGATGGGAAAGGGAAAGTGAGACATTTAAAAATAATTTTGCATAGGAATTCCGGCAAATTCCCCCAATTAATTTTCCTGAAAAGTTCACCCCCTGCAAGCTTCCTTCCCTACAGAAAATTCCATCGAGGAAAAACCCGCACCAAAAAATTCATCCCCCACCCGAATATGTAGTATACATTTTCACAATAACAAACACTATGTGTAAAAAATGGGCAAATTCTATGACTTAAAGACCTTTACCTTGGGGCTGTGAGGGGGGTGATGTTATATACAGAGGCATAGTTTTTGGGCCTTTCAACATTGATGAGAAAAATGGCTATGTAAAAATTTTGATCGAACGAATTTGGGAAAAAAGGGACAGGAGAGGGGGCCAGGTTGCCCTCCAATCTTTTTGGTCACTGAAAAAAGCCGCTTGAAATTTTAATTTTGGATTGAATGAATCCTCTCACGATATTCGAGGACCACTGGTTCGTTACGATAATCCCTAGGAAAAACAAACAAACAAAAACAACAAGAAATAAACACGCATCCGTGATCTTTCTTATGGCAAAAATATACAAAATTCCACATTTCCGCAGATAGGAGCTTGAAACCCCTACACTCAGGTTTTCTGATATGCTGAATCTGATGTTGTTATTTTCATTGAGATTATAATACTTTTAGAGGATGTTTCTCCTTTTTCTTAAAAAATCCGGCAAATTTTCTCTGGCTCTTAGCCTTTAATCAGTTAGAATAAACTTATGTATTTAAAATCAGCATAATTAGCTTAATATATCTATTGGAATCAAAAGTCCGTTTCTTAGAGTTTCAGTTCCTATTAAGCCGGGTCGCTCCTTACTTACAGCTCGTTACCACGAACTGCCATATCTATGGAATGAATCGGTCATGGTATAACGAAAAAAAAAAAGCTGGAAAAAGTGACTTTACATGAATGTCGTCACAATTAGGCAAATAAACGGGATTTTATTTTTGCTGACCCGGTATAATAATAAAAAAATAGATTTAATTGAAAAATTGAATAAGAATTGCCAAGAAATTTTGGATTACTTAAGGAGTTAAGGTGACCCAGACCTTGAGCCCTCCCCCTGAGTACGTCCCTGGTCACAGCCAATTGAAGTTCATGCTAGAATAAAGAAAAGAAATGTGACTGGAAAGGAGGGGGCTAACCTTTGTATATGGGGGTCTGTAAAGGTTACCGTATTCGTGATACATGGGACTCAGTCAGTTTACTGGTTGTTTTTTCGCCAATTCTTTTGTCTTTTGGCTTCTTTATCCAGTGCAGTTATTTCGCTTGAATTGAACAATTGGAATTACGCATCTTCTAAACACCTGCTTGAGTAATTGCTTATACAGTAAATGTCTTGCATCCAAGCACATCTGCTACCCTGGCAACGGCTTAACGGTGTTGGAATAGACAAAATTCAGAAATCTCTTTTAAAAAGCATGCTTTTCTTTAAGAAATTCTTCAAGTTGTATAATAAATTATGAAAGTTACGTGAAACTTTTGCTTAAGCCTTGACGAGAATCGCTTAGATTAACCAGCGGAGAATGTGCTATACATTTAATGCTGTACAAGACTAAATTTGGCCTAATCTGAACCAATCTTAAACTAACGTAGACATTATAAACTGTTATTCGTATACGGCTCCTTCTTAAAAAAGGACTGACTGATTAGAAGTTTTTGTCAAGAATCCGTTCTAAATTCAGCTCAGAGCGCAAGCAAACTTGCCCAAAAAGAAACATTTTGTAATCTTATTAAGCATAGAAACTTAATTCTTTCGTAATATCTGCTTGAAAAACATTGCTTTCCGGCCCGGGTATACTCAGTTAGCTAATGCAGCAGAAATATCACTATATCACAAGCATAAAAGTTGATTTGATTGCAGTATGGCTTTTTTCATGACAGGGTCGTATCTCCCCCTCCCAATAAAAACTTAAAATAGTTAACATTAAAATAGACCATTAACAGTTTTTTCCAAACTGTTTGTGGGAACGAAATGCAAGTAGGAAAAGACTCGGCTCAATTGTAACTGAAACTCTAAGAAAACAGAATTTGGATAACAGTATACTCATCAAAAGAATAATTTTTTATGCTTATTCCTTAGTTATAAAGTTTAATGCTAGTAGTAAGGGTATTCCAGGTTTAAAGACATTCTTATACCTTCGAGTCCCGGTCCCGACAGTTTTTATTAAAAACTTCTTCAAGGTGCAGGTGCATGTTACGTAAGAGGGAATGTTATATAAGAGACACAGGTGTCAGTTGCGTAATTGGGAGAACTTTACAAGCGAAACACGTGTTAATCACTTAAAAACCTAAGGGTCTAGGAAAAAACCTTCAGGAGCCCGCTAAATCAGGATTTCTTTGGTTCTTAACGTAACAGGCTTTGGGTGTTACCTAATAGAGAGTGTTTTTTTCTTTGGTTGTTACGTAATAGGACTTGTTAGAGTTCAGGGTTGCTAGTGAAGATACAAATGTAGGCGTTACGTACAAACACACATAGAGGGAAACACACAAAAACACACACAGACAAACAAAGTCAGACACATAGGCATGGATACCCTCAGACACACATAAACAGAGAGATAGACAAAAACAAACATAGGGAAAAACACACAAACACACACACAGACAGTAAGACACACAGGTACACACATAGTCAGACACAAAGAAACGGAGAAAAGACAAAAACATACAGAAGGAAAAACACACACAAACAAAGTCAGACACAGAGTTAAGCAAACGGCCAGACACAGAGGCACGGAAAGAGAGCCAAAAAACACCTAGAGGATAACACACGCGCACAAACATATCCACGCAAAGTCAGACAACAGGCACGGAGAGAATAACAAAAACACACAGAGGAAAAATACACAAACACAAACACACAAAGTTAGACATGCAAGCACGCACACAAAGCCAGACACAAGGGTAAGGGGGAGAGAAACAAAACAAACAGAGGGAAAAACACGCACAAACAACCGCACAAGACAGAAACACAGTCATATACACAGACATGGCAAGAGAGACAAAAACACAGAGAAGGAAAAACACACACGCAAACCCACAAACACACAACCACACAAAGTAAGGCACACAGGAACGCACAAAGGCAAGGAGAGAGGCAAAAATACCCAGAAGAAAATACACAGAGGCACAACCACGCAAAAAGTAAGACATATTCCACACACACAGATACACGGACACGGAGAGAGATATAAAAACAAACAGATGGAAAACACACACACACCACCAAATAAAGTCAGGCACATAGGCACACACACAGTCAGACACGAAAGCCCAGAAAGGTAGACAAATACACACAGAGGTAAAAAAAAAACACAAACACGACCACAAAAAGTCAGCCAAACAGGCTTACACACAGTCAGACACAAAGACACAGGGAGTGGGACAAAAAAAAATAGAGGAAAATCTTGCACACACAACCACACAAGACATACACACAGGCACACACACAGTCAGACACAAATGCATGGCGAGAGAGATAAAAACACACAGAGAGAAACACACACACACATACACACAAAATCACACGAAGTCAGACACAATGGCACGCACACAGTCAGAAACATAGGCACGGTGAGAGAAACAAAAATACACTGAGAGAAATACACAAACTCACACAACTACACAAAGTCAGACAAGTATGCACACACACACACAGGGATAGATACACAGGCAAGTTGGAAAGAGACAAAACAAACAGAGGGAAAAAATCAACAGACAACCACACATATTCAGAAAAACAGGGACACATAGATACAATCAAATACATGAATCAAAGATACAGGCACGAAAAGGGAAACAAAACACACAGAGAAAAACACACACACAAACACAACCACACAAAGTCAGACACAGAGACACACAAACAGTCAGACAAACAGGCACGGAGAGATATTCAAAAACACACAGAGGGAGAAACACGCACAATAACAGACACACACACAGAAAGTCAGGCACACAGGCACACATGGCAAGAGAGACAAAAACACACAAAGGGAAAAACTCACACACACACACACACACACACACAAACACACATACTCACACACACACACACACAGACACACACGCACACACACACAAACACACCCACACACACACATACAAACACACGCACACACACAAACACACACACACAGACACACACACACACACACACACACACACACACACACACACACACACACACACACACACACACACACACACACACATACACACACAACCAAACAAAGTCAGACACAGAGAACACAAACAGTCACACAAAAGGGCACGGAGAGATATTCAAAAACACACAGAGGGGGAACGCACAAAACCAGACACACACACAGAAAGTCAGACAAACTGGCACAAACACACAGTCGGACACACAGGCACGGAGAGAAAGACAAAACATACAGATGGAAGAACATACACACACACGCAAAATCAGACACATTGGCACACAAACAGTCAGACACAAAGGCACTGGGAGAAACAAAACACACAGGAACAAAAACACCCAAACAAACAAATCCACACAAACTCAGACAAGTAGCACACTTACACAGTCAGACACACAGGTACGGGAGAAAGAGAAAAAACACACAGAGGGAAAAACACATACACACAACCACACAAGACAGACACCCAGGCAAACACACAGTCAGTCACACAGGCGAGGCGAGAGATAAAAACGAAAAGACGGAAAAACACACACACAAAAACCGCACAATGTCAGGCACACAGGCATGGACACAGTAAGACAAAACGCACGGAAAGAGAGACAAAAACACGTAGAGGGGAAAACACACGCATACATCCACACAAAGTCAGACACAGAGGCATATACATAGTAAGAAACAAAGAGACAAAAAACACACAGAGGGAAACACACACACACACACACACACAAACACAACCATATAAAGTCAGATACACAGGCATATGCACACTCAGACAAACAGGCACAGAGAGAGAGAGAGAGATAAAACACATTGAGGGAAAAAAGACACAGATAAACACGCAAGACAGATACACTGGCACACAAACAGTCAGACACAGGAGCAAGGCAAGAGAGACAAAAGCACACAGAGGGAAAAACGCACAAACACATACACAAAACCATACATTGTCAGACACACAGGCACGCCCACATTCAGACACACAGGCACGGAGTTATAGACAAAAACGCCCAGAGGGATAAACACACACATGAACACACTCACACACACAGAAAGTCAGACACACAGGCACAAACATACAGTCTGACACACAGGCACGGAGAGAAAGACAAAAACATACAGATGGAAGAACATAAGTAAACTTAAAAAAGGGTACGCGAAAATTGTCCCAAACCGAGGCAGATTTTCACGAAAGGCTTTATCCAGACTTTATTCTACATATTGCGATCATTCTATATTGTTTCTTTCCGGTTTGCGCCCGTTGTTTAATAATCAAGATTTGCAGGGCATAAGAGTTATGTATTTTCGTTATTGTAAATATTTATTGTATCTGCCGCGTTCTTATAGAAATCAGAAGATTATCAGAAAGTTTTGTGCCACTGATATTATTTTCGTTTATAAAAAAACTCTATGCTAGATTAGGTGCTGAGGCCTGTCAACGCTTGGGCCCTTACCACCCTTTGATTAGACTGTATTAATTGTATTGTTTGTGTTATTTCGTTTTTCTTTCCTTGATGTTTTTACTCCGCTTAATTTGTCAAAACAAGCGGGTAACAAATAAATTATTATTATTATTATTATAAACAAGCACACACACACACACGCACATACACAAAATCAAACGCACTGCACACAAACAGTCATACACAAAGGCACTGAGAGGAACAAAACACACAGGAGGAAAAGACACACACAAACAAAACCACGCAAACTCAGACAGGTAGCACATTTACACAGTCAGACACACAGGTACGGGAGTAAGAGAAAAAACACACAGAGGGCAAAACACGTACACACAACCACACAAGACTGACAGAAAGGAAAACACACAATCAGTCACACAGGTATGGCGAAAGATAAAAACAAACAGAGCGATAAACACACACATCCAATCACACAAAGTCAGACACACAGGCACGGACATGGTCGGACAAGCAGGCAGGGAAAGAACGACAAAAACACGCAGAGGGAAAAACACACGCCCACACAAACAACCACACAAAGTCAGACATATTGGCACACACATAGTAAGACACACAGGCTCGGAGAGTGAGACAAAAACAAACTGAGGGCAAAACACACACAGCCACACAAAATTAGACACGCAGGCTCACATACAGAGTCAGACAAACAAGCACGGGGGAGAACAGCAAAAACAAACAGTGAGAAAAACACGCACAAATAACCACATAAGACAGACACATAGGCACATACACAGCCAGACAAACAGGCATGGCAAGAGTGACAAAAATACACGAAGGGTAAAACTCAAAAACAAAAACACAGAGAGGGAAAAACTAACACAAAAACAACCTCAAAAAGTCCGACATATAGCCACGGATAGAAAACATATCCCAAGAAAACACACACCCACAGACAACCACACAAATTCATAAGCACAGGCAAACACACAGTCCGACACAAAGGCACAGAGAGGGAGAGAGAGAAAACCCAGAGAAGGAAAAAAACACACCCGCGCACAACCACACAAATTCATACACACAGTCACACAAACAGACAGGGAGAGAGAGAGAGAGACAAAAACACACAAAGGGAAAAACACACCCATACACAACCACACAAAGTCATAATAATAGGCGCAGAGAAAGAGATAAAATATCCAGAGGGAAAAACAAGAACACGCACAATTAAACACACAAGTCCAAAACACAGGCATGGAGAGAGAAACAAAATTTTCATGGTGAAAAAACTATACACACACACAAACACTCAACCAAACAAAGTCAGACACAGAAGTAAAGACTCAGTCAGACACAAAGGCATGAAGAGAGACAAAACACACAAAGGGAAAACACACACACACAGTCACACAAATTCAAACACACAAGCATGGAGAGAGAGACAAAAACACACAGAGGGAAAACACACACACACAGCCACACAAAGTCGGATACACAGGCAAACAAACAGTCAGAAGCACAGGCACAGAGAGAGAGACAAAAACACACAGAGGGAAAACACACACACACGCACACACAACCCCACAAAGTCATACAAGTAGCATAAACACACATACAGTCAGAAACACAGGTACGGGGAAGAGAGAAAAACACACAGAGGGAAAGACACGTACACACAACCACACAAGACAGACACACAGGCAATCACAGAGTCAGTCACATAGGCATTACGAGAGATAAGAGCGAGCAAAGGGAAAAAACACAAACACACAACCTCACAAAGTCAGACACACCGGTACGGACACAGTTAGACAAACAGGCACGGTAAGAGAGACAAACACGCAGAGGGAAAACACACCCACACAATACCAAACGAATTCGAGGCACAGAGACGCACACCGTAAGACAAACGAGACGAAAAGAGAGACAAAAACACAAACAGCCACGGGGGGGGGGACAAACACAGAGTCAACCACAAAAAGTGACCCACACAGGAAAACACACAGCTAGACACACAGGCTGGAAGACCAACTTGTCGACCAAACGAACCTTTGACAAATGGAAATCATGGTGCAAAGATCTAACTGCCATTTCCTAAATCGTCGGAAAAATGTCAAATGGAAGGTTATTCCTCAAAAAATTTTCGACAAAATTGAAGTCTTTGGACAACTTAAAACGTCTTTGTTTTTGCTCGGAAGTCATGTGATTTAGAGCCATGAGGCTTAATTTGTTTTTTAAATTTTAAAATAAAAAACAAAAACCCCAATTTTGATCGTTGTCTTTCTTTACTTGCATAGCCTATATATATATATATATATATATATATATATATATATATATATATATATATATATATATATATATATATATATATATATATATATATATATATTTATATTTATACATTATATAGATATTTATACATATATATATATATATATATATATATATATATATATATATATATATATATATATATATACATATATATATATATATATATATATATATATATATATATATATATATATATATATATATATATATAAATATATATATAATGTATAAATATAAATATATATATATATATATATATATATATATATATATATATATATATATATATATATATATATATATATATATATATATATATATATATATATATATTTATATTTATACATTATATATATATTTATATATATATATATATATATATATATATATATATATATATATATATATATATATATATATATATACATATATATATATATATATATATATATATATATATATATATATATATATATATATATATATATATATATATATATATATATATATAAATATAAATATATATATATATATATATATATATATATATATATATATATATATATATATATATATATATATATATATATATATATATATATATATATATATATATATATATATATATATATATATATATATATATATATATATATATATATATATATATATATATATATATATATATATATATATATATATATATATATATATATATATATATATATATATATATATATATATATATATATATATATATATATATATATATATATATATATATATATATATATATATATATATATATATATATATATATATATATATATATCTATATCAGGGCTTCCACTCTCGAATCTCAAAATTCGGGGACAAGTTTAAAAAATTCGGGGAGTTTTCGGGGACAAGTCTTCAAGATTCGGGGAACTTTCGGGGGCAAGTTCAAAATGGAATTTTGTTACAAAATTTGGGAGCCAAAATTAGTTATAGCTTCGTTTTCAGGCTCAAGTAGGGCTTGGATCCGCGTACTAAATCAAGTTTTTAGCAGAATAGGTTCTAGAGCTAGGGTACAGGATTGGAGCCCATAGCCAAAAACGATTTTTGCTGGTATTACAGACAAAACCTCAGAACTATTTTAAATAAATTTAAAAAAAATAGGCTGAATGACACTGCAATTTTTTTGCTTTAGGTTCTATATTATCTTTGCTGCTTTATTCCCATAGCCCGAAAACGAGATTGTTATTTCATTTATTTTCAGAGAGACGACAAAAACAAAGTAGCCTATAGAAAGGCAATAATCTCATACAAAGCAATAACATGTGCAATGATTTCTCGAAATTAATGAATATTCTTCGGCAAGCAAACATGAACTTACACCAGAAA